>NC_084978.1:15120081-15164692 GCF_963691925.1 Scomber scombrus
CTTTTATCTGCCCCTACCTCTCTTTACTTTCTCTACACACACACCCTCCCCTCTCCACATATCCTCTTCACATCCCTATATATATATACCGTGAAGAACTGAGGATGGCTCTGAGCGAATCAAAAGATGTTAAAGGTTCACTTTTTCCTCTCTTTTCCACATCCTCCTTGCTCTCTCTCTCTCTCTCTCTCTCTCTCTCTCTCTCTCTCTCTCTCTCTCTCTCTCTCTCTCTCTCTCTCTCTCTCTCTCTCTCTCTTCCTCTCTCTCTATGTCTTTTGACTCTTCCTTTGTGTCCTCCTATTGGCCAGTGGGTTTCAGTTCTCTGGTCCAACTCACACTAACGCTTTTATCTGAAACACACCGACACTAATTCAATCCTCACAGCAATACCAGGCCTTGTGTGTGTGTGTGTGTGTGTGTGTGTGTGTGTGTGTGTGTGTGTGTGTGTGTGTGTGTGTGTGTGTGTGTGTGTGTGTGTGTGTGTGGGTGGGTCGGTCAGACAGACACAGAGGATAGGGTATTTAAAATGGAAGAAAAATGTGGTTTTCTCTACATGTTTCTGTGTTTCTGTGCATGTACCTGGGGAGATAAATATATGTGTGGGTGTGTGTGTGTGTGTGTGTGTGTGTGTGTGTGTGTGTGTGTGTGTGTGTGTGTGTGTGTGTGTGTGTCTGTGTGTGTGTCAAAGGCAGCATGTTCCTCAACAGCTGAGCTTTCTTTGTATTTGTTTGCCCAAAGTATGTTTGTGCACTCAGCTCTCTATTTATTGTCCTCCTAAAGTTACACTAAATTTGCTGACGGCCGGTTCATATGACAGGATGAAGGGAGCGAAGGAGGATGACAAGAAGGGAGGAAGAAAGAGAGAAAGAAAAAGAGGAACTTGGTGATCTTTTGTTCAGCGCATCATTTCACACAGCCATCCCTCAATCTTTTCTTTCACCCCCTTTTCCTTCCTTTTCAGACACGGAGCAGCAGCCGCACCAGTCATCCCAAGGGGGAAAGATGTGTGTGTGTGTGTGTGTGTGTGTGTTTGTGTGTGTGTGTGTGTGTGTGTGTGTGTGTCCTTTCACACCCTGACTAACGTGAATCATGTACTTTCTCATATCGGTGACAGCTAACTAGACAGGGGCTTTGGCTGCCTCTGACCCTTCAACCTCTGTCATTTTTTTTTTTTACTGTGAATAAGAAGCCCCTCTTTAGTCTCTCTCTCTCTCTCTCTCTCTCTCTCTCTCTCTCTCTCTCTCTCACACACACACACACACACACACACACACACACACACACACACACACACATTTTCTTTCATTCTTTTTCCTCTCTTTCTTTTCCTCTCCGCTCATTCTTCATACACTCATTTCTTGGAAAACCAATGGTACATAAAAATAAAAAGTACATCAAACCAAACAATTAATACATCATTCATATTGTGAAATGAGAATAAATGTTAAACAACCAAATTTGGATGATGAACCAAACATAATAAAAAAATAAATTATTACACATATTTGTTTTTAAAACACACAATATATAAATGAATTTCTTTCCAGGGTTAAAAAAATAATTTGAATGTAATTTAAGAACTTGTTTGTAATAGCTGCAAAATTTCTGCACAATTAAATTAAGCAGTTGAGGAAAAAATAGGAACAAATAAAAAACAGAAATAGCCTATACATTATATTTGCTGATAAAACTCCACATAGACAAACAGAAGAATTTGAAAATGCCAGCTATAATCTTGACATGGAGTAATTGTTCTTTATGTGGTGTCAGAATAATAATTTAGATTGTTCCCAAAACTTTCATTTAAAAAAAGTATTTCGGTCATGGACTTACCTCCGCAAAGCCTTTTCATTTTCTCCAAATCCTTTTATTACCGATGAGTGCGCTCTCAGAAGTTAATCCACTGGCAATTTTCAGAGCTGAAATGAACCGATGATTTTCTCTTTTCTTCTTACACAAGTCCAATTTCGCTTTTTAAGAATTACGCAAACTTTGTCATCATGTATCGGGCTCAATTAAATCTCCTCTCCTCTCCTCAAACAGCGCTGCAGATGAAAAAAAACGAAGAAAAAAACCCGCAGGTGATTCAGTCTTGTGAATGATGATATTAAAGATATTACATGTGAGAGGAGAAAGTCGCAGGATGGAGCCTAAATTTTGACGCGCCGCAGACTTGACTTGGTGCGTGTGGTCTGTGTGACAGACTGAATGACGGCGAAGCCTTTTTGTAGCCTACCTCCTCCTCCTCCTCTTTTTTGCTCCCCTTTTTCTCCCTTCCTGCCCTCCTTTTCCATCCCTGACTCTCCTTGTTTCGGTCTCCTTATCCTCCTCCTCGGTGCTGGTGATTCACCGGGTTGACGCATCACAGAGCCGCTGAACCACGGGACTTGTCACAACTCATTTCTGTCTCTCTCCTCCTCGTCATCCTCCTAAACACAATCCGACTGAAGCCGTTTGATCTTTAATCTTCTTCCCGTTAATAAGGTGCGAGTCCGGTTGGATCAACTCACTGAGGGCCAGAGGGATCCTGCAACCCTGTGACCCTCAAGAAAACAAAATATTTTTGGCTACATATTTTATGTCTTTCCATCCGTCAAACCCTCTGAAAAACAAGTGTTTTCTTGCTTTTCTCTTGGATATATAGATTTGTATTTTTATTTTTTAATTTCTTCATTCATGGTTTATTATTCATGGCCATTTCCCTGAATAGAATAATTCAATTTGAATTTTTCTTTTCTTCACCTTCTGTTCACAAGAGAATATCCAAAGTAATAATTCATAGAAAGCAAAATATGAGCAGAAATATATGGCTTTACAATCTCTCAGAATATCCTGTAAACGATTCAAAAGGTTTTGAGTTATGTGAATAGTTGTCGACAAGGATATTATGAGAACATAAGGGCCTATAAATTTTGGATATAAAAAACAGAGGCCTCACATAAACTGCGATAAAGTTATGACACAAGTTACCATTGAACCAGAATCACCGAGTCCCCTATAAGGGAATATTTCGTCCGTTTCTTGGAAAAGGGAGAGGGTGAAGACAAGCGTCTCCCTCTTCCCTCATCATTCCTCGGGTTTTTAGTTTTTGTTGACAATGAGATTATGGTGATCTTCTTCTCTCACCTCCAGCTGTCACTCAGCGGCATCACTGCTGATATCGTACCCTATTTGCCCTGGATCCAACTTCAATTAAATGGGAAAAACTCTCTCCTGCTCCTCTGCAGGTTGTAAAAGTCTCAAATAATCACTCAGATTCCCAAATCCGTTTGGCGTGTTTGTTTCATCGCTTCCCGGTTTGTATCGCACTCCAAAAGTGCAGGTGGTCTGTTTATGTGGACTGACTGTATCATCAAGGCTGGATCATCTATCGGAGTTGGGGCCCCAAGAGCTCCAGGGGCCTCAAAAATGTCAGGCACACTGTGTGTCACCGGGTTAATGCACGTTTAATTGAATATTTATTTGGGGGCACTTCCAAAGCACAAACATGACACGATTAGGGCTTAAAACGAGTCCTGATTTATCTAAGAGACCCATTTTAAAGCGGTCCCTCTGTCAGACTTTTGTAGTTTTGAGATGTTAAATCATGTTGAATTTGTGTAATTAATCAAATTACAACGCAGCAAATTTAGGGCCAATTAAACATGTATCATACACCCACTGCACAGACAAAGGGAGGAACAGGGGGTTTATTTGAGGCCCAATACTTTGTGTGTATCTCCCCAATATCAGGTTAATCCGGTCGTGAGTATCTAGTGAGTTTTACTTAATCCAGTTCCTTCACATGACCAGATTAAATTCAGGTAGTCTAGTCTAAAATATTCCTTCACATGAAGAATCATAATCTCAATAAATAAACTTAATACACTTTTACAGATTTACTATGGTTTATCTGGTGTACTTTAACATATATGTATCACTGTTGCTACTGCATTAATTTAAGAAGCACTGCTGAATTTAATCTTTACTTCTGTTTCCATTCATATTTCCATTTGACATGATAAAATAGAACAGAATTAGATGATAACTGGACTCATTCTGGTGTGTAGACTGCCACCTAGTGGTCATGAGTGGTCACTGTAGCCCGATGACAACTTCTTTTTTTTAACGTGAAAAACTCGATTGTTCAAAATATTTTTTGAAAAAAACAAACGGACAGGTACACTGCCACCGTTTTGTGCATTTCAATAAAAGCTTTTGAAATGCACAAATAAAAAACGTTCTTGTCCGTACCGGAAGTAAATACAAACAGCGCTTTAGTATTTCCTGTGACGTAACGCTAGCTCCCGATGCTACACGCGGGAAACCTGCTCATCACATTGACAGTAAGTCACAACGGTACCAGGTTGGGCTTTATCTCGTATTTACAAACTCGTTCTGCGACATTTGTGAGTAGAGAGGGAGGTTTATATTGCCTCTGTGATTTAATTGGAGCTAAAATTAACTCTTGAACATTATACGGTATCTTTACACCGGCCTTGCTCTGCTGGAGCGCTCGATTTGATGCACACTGTGTCTCAAGTGGGGCGGTGTTCTAGCGCCAGCCGTCTTCTCCTCTGTTAGATTAATCAGAGGGCGGCGTCGTTGTATAAAAGAAGTGCACCCTCTGCAGTCAAAGTTAGCTTAGCTATTGTTAGTTGCGCAGCAGTAAGTTCACATTAACGACAGTTTGTGCTCTGAAAGATCCCTTATTTGATGGTTACTAACTTTTTCATCCCAGAGCACACGTAACAGCTTATATTTTAGTAGAAAGTCGCTCTGCCGATAACTGAAATAACCTTACTTACCGTCAACTGTTAGCTAAGTTAGCTCACTAACACTACTCGGTGTCTTTAAACTGTGGGGCTAGTAGCCAGTGTGTATAACAAAAATGTGAAAAGTACAATTAAATGTTAAAATACTTCAATTCAGCTGTGTCTACACTCCTTTTAATCGTTTCTGACCATTTTCAGTAGTATCTAACGTATTTATGGGGAAATGTGGTCAGAAGCTCAAACAAAGGAGCTGAAATGGTGGTTTTAAGAATAAATGGGAGTTTTGTGCATCAAACTGAACAATCATCCATCTAATCTAATGAGTTTCTCTTGTGATTGTCTGTAGAGCATCAGTCGTTGCCTGCAGCAGAGATGGGAGACACTCTGGAGTTCAACGAGATTTACCAGGAGGTGAAAGGCTCCTGGGTCAGTATCCTCACCAAACACCTCTTACCCGATGATAGAGATGATCCAATACATTTTATGGGTGGTATCCTCTTTAAAAAGCTATGTTGGTCATATAATCTTACTCCAGTTGCAAAGTTTTTAGCCATCTATGAATAAGATCTGTTTTAGTAAACGTGTTAATCTGGAAATGAATGTAGAATAAAAACATAATTTAGTTAAATTATAATAGTATTGGATGAGTAACCTGCTTTGCACTTGGGTTTGTATTGTCATTTGAGTTGTATGAAAGATCAATTTTCTTCCATCAATCACTATTTTCATTATCATTATAATTTATTAGTTATCCCAAAAACTAAACTTGGTCTGCGATAAATTATTTTCAGGAGTGGTGCATGCTTATTATAGAGCTGGGATGATTAGTCCATCAACAGAAAATGTATCAAATGATGAATCAAGAAAGTAATTTAAGGATCAGTTGATAATGAAAATAATTGTTAGTTACAGCTTTAGCTTATTATGTCCATAAAATATCAGAAAATGTTGCCCGTCAAAAATGACTGTCATCATTTCAAAGAGCCCAACGGGACGCTTTTTTTTCCCAGACCAGCAGTCCAAAACCTAAAGAAATATAGGAAATTAAAGAGGGCTGAAACAGCTGGAACAAATGACTTTCCTGACATTACTTTCTTCAAAAAATAACTTAAACGATTATTCATCAATTATCAAAATTGTTGAGAAAATCTGCTATAAAACTATAGCATTTTAAGATGAATCGTGTGTGATTATGTACCTTTTGTCTGGCCATGTCTCTGCAGAATGACGGGCGGCTGCGTTTCAGCAAGCAGAATGTTGTTTACAAGAGCAGCAAGACAGGAAAGGTGGACAGCATCCAAGCCAGTGAACTCAACCAGGCCCAGTGGAGACGAGTGTGTTTAGGTCACGGCATCAAACTGTCCACCAGCACAGGACACGTCTACAAATACGACGGCTTCAGGGACACTGTGAGTGTTTTCTGTACATACTCGACACACCTGTAGTCTCCATTTTATTTGTATGCTTTTGTGTGTAAGTAAAACAGTGATTCTACAGTTTTTAGGTTTTGAAGGCTGGTCAGGGCCACCAGCTGATGTTGTCCATGTTTTTCCTGTCGTGAAACTCAAACAGACTCTTAAATCTTTCTCTCTGGTTGTATTTTCTGTTTCTGGGAAATAATTGTTACCTTACACTGAGGAGAACAAGGCAAGGCTCAGTGCTGTTTATGACAAGGGGATGTAACACAAGCAAGGGGACCGCTGATAAACAACTTCCATCCCATGTCTGACATTTCCACAGAAAAACACTACCATCTTGAGAAAAAAAAGGCCACCATTTGAGTGTGTGTTGCTATCAAAAGTATGTGAATGAGGCGGCTCTTCTCCCCAAAGATCCTAATGGGATTAATGAGGGAAACCAGCACTAGCATGTGTGTTCCATAAACAGTGTAATCATCGGCTCATGTGAGTCAGTGTTTATATCAATCCACTGAAACAATTTGGCTCAGAAGACAGACAAGGGGGAAAAAAATTGTGGTTGTGTTTGTTTTTTATCACCCTACTTTCTTTGTTTTCTTTCCCCCGCTGGTCTGAGCGTATGTTGAGTGTCAGCATGCCAGTAAACGGCTCAGATGGAGCAGCGGGTATAACCTGGAGTCTGTGGCTGTGAGCAGCGTCTCCTGGGGTTAATCAGCGTATTTTTTGGGAGATGAATCCTCATGCCGGTGCTCAGGGCGTGATGTCATTGTTTATTATCCCACAGCCAATGTCGGTAATCGGGAACTGGCTGGAGGTTTAGCTGCTGGCGGACTGTGCAGGCACTTTGATGCATCTGTCCTTCTGAAGTGTCCTTGAGCAAGATGCTGAATCTCTGCCCAGGAGGCTGTTCTGTAGCCAACCAAGCTGAGCTGTAATTACCTACTGCAGGAGCTGGAGGTGCAGAGCCATGTACAGCACTTATGTTCATGTCACTTAAAAGTCCAGTGTGCAGGATTTAGTAGCATCTAGCGTTGAGGCTGCCGGTTGCAACCAACTAAAAACCCTTCCCTGTCCACCTCCCCTTCCACGCACGTAGGAGAACCTGTGTTGACACTTGAAAGGCTGTCTCTAGAGCCAGTGTTTGCCAATGTTTTACTGTAGAAACATGGTGGGCTCTGTGAAGGAGGTAGATATAAAAGCCTCATTCTAAGGTAACGAAAACACAATTCTTATTTTCAAGTGATTTAACACTAATTAAAACATATGAATATTATATTATTCCACTAGATGCTACTAAATTCTACACACTGGCCCTCGACATCATTTACATCTGAGATTGTGGCAATGGATATAAGCAGCAACCCTTCATGTTTACATTTAGGTATTAGGGTTGCGTATGAAATGCGCTTTTTGTACCAACTTTCTGTCAAGTATCAAAAGCTGACATCGAATGCTCGCTCAGATTTGTGCTCCTGTTCTGTTAAAAAAAAAAAAAAAAAATCTAAAATAATGCTCTAGGTTGAGTGCTTATGTCCGGGTATCAAACTTAGATGTTAGGCAACACTCTGAGAGATTTGAAGGTTGTTTGGGCAGAAGGGTTGAAAAATGTCATAATAAAAGACAGACAGGAGGTGGTTACATTGGGCAAACTGTGTGTGTGTGTGTGTGTGTGTGTGTGTGTTGTTTGAAGTGGGGGTCTGTGTTTATTATGGTTAAATGAGCTGAGCAACAACAATTCTGGCCAAGGTGGTAACGAGGAGAAGAGAAACGCTGAACAGCAGGCCTGATGGAGGACACGCAGGAATGAACACACACATCAACACAAACAGGCAGCTCATGCACAAAACTCTTGTTCTGTATGCATTTACACATCTGCTCACACATGCTCGCTTATATAAACAATGCCTTAATTCAAGCTAACAAACAGAGTGATGAAGTCAGGCGCTCACACACACATGCAGTGACTCTCTGAGCTCTAATTGGCTGTAATAACCTTATGGACAGGCAGATATCCAGGTGCGTAAACTCTGTTTCCCCACAGGCTCGTTCTCTATCATGCTCACACACCACAATCACTTCCACATGTATGCGCACTTCTAGGACACTGTCTGTGTGTGATTGACTGTGTGTTTGTTGCTGTGTGTGCATGTGTGTCTTTTCCACTTGTAAGCGAGCCCGCAAGATAAATAAACAGGCTGATTGTCAGCAGCGGTGTGGAGGTGGGGGGGCAGAGAGGGTGGATGGATTACATTCACCTCCAGTGTTCCCAGGAGGCCCAAGCGGCAGGCGTGGTTATAATTGCGTAGTGATTTTTTAGCTCCCCTGTCCCCTCCTCATTTTTTAGGGGGTGAGGGTGGTGTTTTGCTAAGCTTTGACCCATGCAATGCCAGTGTGTTTACTGCCATGTTAACTTTGAGCCTTCCTCCGTACTCTCACTTCTCATGTTCACTCCGCCCTCCTTGTTTCATCTTTGTCCCATCAGGACTTTGAGAAGATCTCTGACTTTTTCAAGACAAACTACAAGCTGGAGGTGACAGAGAAAGACATGTGTGTGAAGGGCTGGAACTGGGGGACAGCAAAGTTTTCAGGTAAAAATACACACACAACCAAAATGCCCTCACTGCAAGATTAGTTTTGGCACAGGGTCACTTCATTAATTTATATGCATTAAAAATGAAAAGTAGGATCAAATGAAGCTGCTTAGTTTGTTCTTGATGATAGAAAATTGACTTTTACCAAGCCAAATGATCTGTAAAGAATAGATGGAAAGTCTGCCCCGACCTGAATTTGGTCCTTTAATAACCCGCTCTGCACAGTAAAATACATAAAACATTTTTTAAAAGATGGTCACTGACATTAGATTCACCAGTTCTCACTGCGCTCCCCTCTTCCACTACAGGGCCTCTGTTATCATTTGATATAAATGACAATTCAGCATTCGAGATCCCACTGTCCAACGTGTCGCAGTGTGCCACAGGGAAGAATGAAGTCACTCTGGAGTTTCACCAGAATGACGACACTGAGGTCTCACTCATGGAGGTCCGCTTCTACGTCCCACCCAGCCAGGCTGATGAGCGGCAAGACCCTGTAGAGGTGAGTGAAGATGGGCTGTTTGTTTTTATTGTTTTCTCCTTCTTAAAGTAGTATATTTTATTTTGTAAATTTATGCTGATGATGGTGCTTAACGTGTGTCTGCCCTCAGGCGTTTGCCCAGAACGTGCTGTCTAAGGCTGATGTGATCCAGGCAACAGGAGATGCTGTGTGTATCTTCAAAGAGCTGCAGTGTCTTACACCCAGAGGAAGGTAAAGGGATCAACACTTTGGACACACGACAGTCACTCGCAGATTTCCTCATTCTTGTTATCCCATTAATTAACAACTAACCCTGACGTTAACGTGACACAACTTTTAATCTGGAGGTTTTTATTCAAAGTGCTGTTTCAGAAATTAATGCTTTTTTGGCACAGAAGGTCAAACTGGTAGTCAGACCCCAGAACATGGCTCAACTCCCTCAGCTACACAACATCATACACCTCAGCTAAGCGTTTGGATTGATGATTATCTTTACCTTCCTCTCTCAGATACGATATCCGTATCTACCCGACCTTCCTTCACCTCCACGGAAAGACGTTTGACTACAAGATTCCTTACACGACCGTCCTCCGTCTATTCCTGCTGCCACACAAGGACCAGAGGCAGATGTTCTTTGTGGTAAGTTGATTTTTCGGTCTGCCTTTCAGTCGGATATTTAGTCTGACACAGATCAAATGTAACTTTGTATCCTATATCAAATCAAATCAGACTTTTTTTCTTTGCTCTGTCTCACATTTTCTCACACAATCTTTCCTCTTTTTCACGTTGTCTTTGTAGATCAGTCTGGATCCTCCTATCAAGCAGGGACAGACACGTTATCACTTCCTTATCCTGCTCTTTTCCAAGGAAGAGGAACTCAGCCTCACACTTAACATGAGCGAGTGAGTGTTGTACATGCATGTTGTGAAGTGTGTATCAACTAGGGGGAAGCAAACATCTGGAGAGGAGTTATTTGTCTGCACCAACAACTTTTTTTGTTCTTTGTATTAATGTTGTTACATGTAACGGAAAGCTGCCTAAGATTTTAATTATTAAGTAGAAACCCTGTCCTTCTGCGTCCAACAGGGAGGACGTCGAGCGCCGTTTTGAGGGTAAACTCAGTAAGAACATGTCAGGGTCTCTGTATGAGATGGTGAGCAGGGTGATGAAGGCTCTGGTCAACCGAAAGATCACAGTGCCCGGAAACTTCCAGGGGTAGGCGCCTCATTCAGGCGTTCAAAACACATTTTCTCACATTAAGCACATCCAGTTAAACATGTCTCACACTTCCACCCTCCATCTCTTCTCCCTCAGCCACTCGGGGGCTCAGTGCATCACCTGCTCCTACAAAGCGTCCTCAGGCCTCCTTTACCCGCTGGAGAGGGGTTTCATTTACGTCCACAAACCCCCTGTGCACCTGCGTTTCGAGGAGATCTCTTGTGTCAACTTTGCCAGAGGCACCACCACGACGCGTTCCTTCGACTTTGAAATCGAAACCAAGCAGGGAAACCAGTACACCTTCAGCAGCATTGAGAGGTGAGGGCGCAACACACACAAACTCTGTCTTTGAAGAATATCTGTAATAAGATCTACAATAAATAACAATGAACACTTTATATGAACACAAGAATCCTGGTTTTGGAGTCAGTTTTCTGTCCATGCAGACATGAGTGTAATTTCTGAACCAGTCACTTCAGTAAACGAGGATGAACACTTCGGTTTTTGGCTGCCTGGACTGCGTTCAGCACTTTTCTGATTCAGCTTCTCCATCCTATCCCCAGTAATGAATGAGGAGAGTGCTAAAGTGTATCAGCCACGTCACTCAGACTTTTGCTTCCAATTGAAAGTTTACCCAGGTGACTCAAGCCGAGCACATACGGCAGGCAGTGATCAGAAACCTGGAGAAGTTGTTTACATGCCACAGTATCCTGTTTCTAGCCTATTCCAGTTTCTCAAAACAAGGATAAGGGCTTGTTAAACATGCAGGCAGTGGAAACACAGGTTCAGCTGCTGTTGCTATATATGGAGCTGCTTTTGTTCGATTGTTTCACAAACGAAGTGTGTCTGAGAACAGGCAAAGACTTTGTACAACACACCTGATATCACCTAAAAGAGGTACTGCACAGAGTGATGGGGAAACCTTTACTGATTTAAATAACCAAGATCATTTAGCTGATATTTAGCTGTTTGACAAACAATAATCATGTTAATAGTGCACAGATTATGCCAGTACAGAAGCAGCTGCACTGCATATTAGTGGGAATTTATTGACGATAGTTGTAATTGAAAGCAGATATTTGGTTATTCCCACTGTACTGTTATTTTATTGAAGCATGAAGGTCTGGTTGATTTGCTAGCAGGGCTGTGAACAATAAAAAACAATAGAAGAGTTAATCTAAAAACAGCTACATCCACATTTATTGTGATACAGATTTTAGATCATATTAATCAGACCCATTTTCAGCTGAATGTATTGAGTGAATCTCCTGTCTTTCTCCCTCCCCTTTTAGAGAAGAGTACGGAAAACTGTTTGACTTTGTTAACGCCAAGAAGCTCAACATCAAGAACAGAGGCTTCAAAGAGGTAACACGGCCGTCACCAAACATCTCCCAGTTTGTCAGTTTCACACCAGTTTGTCAAACATATTCTATCCCAGATATTCATGGTTGTTGCCCTTCTTCTGTGTGTCTTTCCTTGTACCCCTGTAGAAAAAGGTAGGTATGGTCATGGGCGTCACGTGTGGACTAGGAACTGAATTTTATCAGTGTGGAGTGATTTCTGCTTGCATGGCGTGCCGCTGTGTGTGCGACTGTGTTACGAAGAATTGAGTCCTATGATCTTGATTTTGTTTGGACGTTACCAATGAGATTTGTGTTGGCCCTGATGAATCTGGAGTGGTTTATGACTAATGATGGGACATGGGGTTGAAGGAGTGTGTGACTATGATAACTCAGTGACTGAGTGTGCATGTGTGTGTGTATGTGTATGTGTGTGTGCGGGTGTGTGCGTGTGTGTTTATTTGCATCTTGCTGACTAATGTGCGGCCCGGGGGCTTTTGGTGTGCTTTAACACTCAACACAGCCATCACTACGACCACAGCAGCATAGGCAGCGCTGATTGCATTACCCATAATACTGTCTGTTTGACGTATACAAGTTCCTGATCTGACCGACAACACAGCTGAAGCACTGCCTAAGTTTCACTGGTAACAAGGCAATCTGTTGCCATGGGAACAAGGTCAGCAGAGTAGGTCAATGAAAATGAATAGGCCCGCTCTCCATTTCCTGTCGGTGTTGTGATTGGAGCCTCGATGGCATGCATTAATATCTCTGTCCCACGGCAGACACAGATATTGATGCATGCAGAAAGGAAGTGAGAGGAGAAGAAAATAGTTTGGTTTTGGTATCCAAGATGATGTCACAGTACAGACAGATTTTTTTTTTTCTGTGTGGGTTTTTTATTTATTTATTTATTTTTTGTGACTGATACGTCATACTACAGATGTGCATGGTTTGCATCTTTTGATTCATGACAGTGTGACCGACAACACCATGATGTAAGATTCTGCCCTCGCTTTTTTGTGAATTAAAGTTGGCCACAAATTAAGCACTTTTTATATCTCTGTTTGGAGGTGTACATTATGCTAATGATCAAATCTTATAAACTCACTTATGAACATGCATTATTCATCCAGTTTAAATGAAAAATGTATATAAAGTTAAGGAAGATTTTGTTTAATCTGACTTGGAACACTCAACAGGCAAACCTCACAGAAAAGAGTCAGTGATTTGGGATAAGATTACGAAAATATTCTTGCATGCGGCCCAGAGTTTGCAGGATCATCCTGTAAAACTTAAAAAATCACAACATTTTACCCCAATATAAAAATAGAATTGATACAAACTGATTTAGCTATAAAACAGAGTTTCCTTTAATTTGTTTAGCGATAACATAACAGAAAACTTGTATTCTACAATTTTGATAATTGATTATCAAACTCCGCACATACTGATTCCAGCTTCTCAGACTCGGGGATTGTTTGATTTCTTTATTTTCTATTATTGGGGAAAATCAAGCAACTTTAAGAGGTCCTTTTGCCTCTAGGAAATGTTGATGTGCATTTTATAACATTTTATAAACTAAACCATCAATCGACAGTGAAATATTTGGGTTTTGACCATGCAGTGTACTTACAGGGCATGAAGGGTAAGATTGATGAGTACAGCGACTCAGACGATGACCAGCACGATGCCTACCTGGAGAGGATGAAGGCTGAGGGCAAGATCAGAGAGGAGGGCAATGACAGCGACGATTCGGATAGTGGAAGCGGTGAGTGAAAGTTTCAGTATGTACGGATTGTACATACATGTTGAATTTAGATCAGCAGGTTTGATTGGGCCTTTTCTTTCCCGTTTCACTCTTTAGATGAGTCTTTCAACCCCGGAGAAGAAGATGACGACATTGCAGAAGAGTAAGTGACTCTTTCAGAACTTCCTCCTGAAAATAAAGCACCATTTTTTGCATTTCAGTCGCTTTTTTTTAGTTTCTCTAACTTTCCCCATTTCCTGTCCTGTCTGTTTCAGGTATGACAGTAAGGCTTCAGCAAGCAACAGCAGCGACGAAGGAGACGAAAGCGAAGATGAGAGTGCGAAGAAGAAGAAGGTCAAAAAAGTCAAAGTGGTGAAAGAGAAGAAAGAAAGGAAACCACGCAAAGAGGTGAGAGCAGTTGGGAGAGAATTATAAAGGTACAAGAGACAATGATATTAAATGCCTTTCTGTGAACCTTTATAATTGCTCACGTTTACCTGCTAATTTTGTTCCTTTGTCCAATCTGAGCAGAAGAAGCAGAAAGATACCGGCGGCCCCAAGAGGCCAATGAGTGCCTACATGCTGTGGCTCAACGCCAGTCGCGAGCGAATCAAGTCGGAGAACCCTGGTATCTCCATCACAGAGATCTCCAAGAAGGCCGGAGAAATGTGGCGACAAATCGGCAAAGATGAGAAGGAGGTGAGGCAGAAGAACAAGGAGGAAGAGATAGTTAACCTCGGTGTGCTTTCATTTACATTTTAGACATTAAGGTGACAGTTTTATGTAGGTGAGTGCAGTGGTACCAATGGGTTGTGCCAATAGAGTGTCGCTTTGACCTTAGAAAGATGTAAAAACAAAGAATGCAACTCAAAGGAAATATTTATGTATAGATTTAGGATTTTTTTTAAAGCATTTCACTCACATTTTACTTGACCAGCTTTTACAAAAACTTTATCTTTGTTGTAATGGTCTTTGTTTCAAACAGAAAAGTAACTCAGTTAACTGATATTTATTAATGCTCTGCCATAACCACCCACAACCTTGAGACTATTTACATTTGTTCTCTCCAATCATTTGAAACTGTATTACAAATGTAAACTGATATAAATCAGTCTAAATTCAATTAAGTTTTAGAAAGTAACGAAAGACTGATGAGCTTTCTCCTTTTGATGTTTTAGTAATTCCTCACTTTTATGTTTCTGTTTACTTCAGGAATGGGAAACAAAGGCAGGAGAGGCGAAGAGGCAGTATGACAAAGCAAAGAAAGAGTACAATGAGAGCGGCGGAGGATCATCTTCTGCTGTTTCCAAGAAGTAAGGCTCAAACACTCACACCCTTTTTCTGGCTTTTTTCTGACAAAGACGGTCTTAAATATATAACTTTTCTCCTCACCCTTCCCTTTATCAGGGAGAGCAAGAAGTCTGGAGGTAAAAAAGAAGAGAAGAAGAGGAAGTCTGCTGGAGGAGAGAAGGAGCGGGAGCGAGTAGGCAACGAAAGCTTCAAAAGCAAAGAGTTCATCGAGACCAGCGAGAGTTCATCAGACTCTGACCACAAGAGCAAGTCCAAGAGGAAGAAGGTAAAGCCAGTAATAATGAATGCCATTATCACACAGCCTGCAGCAGCGTCCATTATTATACACACACACACACTCTCTTACTCTTACTTCACCACAACATCTTTCTCTGTAGTCAGTTTCCTGGATATGTTTACCAATTTTTTCAATAATTAACTTACTCATGTACAGCATCAGAGTTGGCTTACAGATTTTTATTCACTTCTAATAGCTGCACAGAAAAACCACCCTCATGTGATCCAGACATTTGTTTGCAGTTCTGAATTAATGTGCTGGTATTAAACTCGAGGTAAAGACAGCGAGACAGCAAGACTTCAGTAAACGCTCAGAGTTTCTCATGTAATTACTGGTACAATAACATTTCAAATGTCTTTTGATGTTTGTTTGTTTCAGGCCCCGTCGATTAAAACTGTAGTATAAAGCAGATTTAGACCCATTGGCCAACCTTAAAGATTGAAACCCTGCTTGTAAAAGTAGTTCAACTGACAGATAAAACGATGGAAAATCAACAGGCAGGTATAAAAAAGGAAAATTAACGTATCCAAAAGAACTTTGAGTAAATACAAAAGAGTCACACCAATAGAGTAACCTTAATTGGACCAAGAAAGAGGTGAAATTGTGCACTGTTAAAACTCTAAAGAGAGGTCATCTAATTGTATTTTGGAGATTCATGCAGCTTTGTCTACCTGTAGTCCTAGTAACAGTATTGTGAACTGTTAAATAGCCAAACCAGTATGAATGGGACTTAATTGGACCGAGGCCCAAGCTCCTAAGCAGTGCCCAGTTAAATTCTGGAGTCCATCAGAACCAGTCAACACTGTCCCATTATCCCATAATGTGTGTAAATCCTCATATTGCATAGACTGTCATGTAAACCTTGTTGTTCTTCATCTTACATTACAAAAACATACTCTGTTGTTTGCTTTATTTAGAAGGAATCAGATGAAGAGGAGGAAGAAGCTGCGTCCACACCCGCCAGCTCAGAGGAAGATTCTGACTAAACACACACACACGTGAACCCCCCATCATACACACAACCCAAGGACCAAACATGTATACTCCTTATGTTGATATCTCACAAACAGACTGACAGACAAATCAACAGAGTTGTATTTTTTCTTCTTCTACATGTTTTGCTTTTAGGAGTACAATTTCACATCCCGTCACTGACTCTGAACGCTCACGTGATCTGTGGTATTTGAGCAGGTTTTCCTACTGAAAGCTCAGTGAAGTGGTGGTATGCTGGTGTACTACATTTCTCAGAAATCTTGAAGGGTTTTTTTTTCATCTCACCCATGTGGATGGTGGTTGTTACTTAATAGCAGTCGGGAGCGTAGACGTTATTAGCTGATAAATGTGGGCAAAGCAGAGAGTATCAAATGGGAAGCCATTTTGTTCCTACTGTGTAGAGCATCAAAAAAAAACTGCCACATAATGTATTGTGTTTTTTCATGTCATGTTTTCAGGCTGAAATAAATAAATCATTTTTTATAAATTCTCACTTTTCTGGTCTATTGTATGCAATCATAAGCATCATAATATCTATTAGCAGCAGCTTTTAATCCGTTATCAGTTTTATGCCTTTATTAATAGACAGATGACAGGAAATGAAGAGAGAGAGATGGATAATGACATGCAACAAGTGGCTGCTGGAAGTGAACTAAAGACATCACAGTTCACTGCTGGTGCTTTTAGCTTTTTAACCACCAGGGTGCTCCCCTCATCTGTTATTAGTGAGACCTGTGCTTTCCTGCAGTAACGAGTAAAAATGGGCCCATTTGTAGAACTTTTAACTTATATTCATGTACAGGGTTGAGCGGTGGTGGAGGACAATAAGGTGTTTATATGTCCATGATTCCTTTTATTATGGTGTGGATGAAAGAAACTTGTCCTAGACCTGATCAGCTTTGTTTGAAATGAGTCTTCTCTAAGGCAAGTTTTCATTACTGCGTGTGTTTCTTTTTTCATACATTTGCATAGAGAAATAAAGACTGATTTTAGCCAATTGTGAATATCTGGAAATCAAATGAACCACAGGCCTAAAGAATGAACTCAAATTGTATGCCAACAAGTTGTGAAAGTTAAACATCTCGATTAAAAACTGCAAACTGTGATGATTCATGATTAAAAGCTCTAGCGGACTGTGGGTGAGATTGTTTTGTCAGTATATCTTTCCAATGTGGAGAATTAAGTTTTACCTTTAGCCCTGGCACAATTTTTTTTAGCCATTCTTGGAGCTATACTATGTAAAAACACCTCACACTTGCAGTAAAAGCCAAATACCAGTTTAAAATCCTGACAGAGTGATTATATGTTCTCCATGTTGGTGAAAACTATTACCATGATGTTTCACCATGATGTTTCACCACACTGAAGGGTGCACCAGTCCACTCCATATGAATGCTGTGACACTGGCAGAAGAACAATAAGAGACCTTTTACAGTTGGTCTTTGTGATGAAATTCACATTTACATCAGGCCCATTTAAACAGGCAGGGTGGTTTGGGAGTGCATATTATGAGTGGAAGTTAAATGGCGATACTAGTGCTGCTTAGAGAGACAGTGGTTTCAAACTGGAGGCCGACGCCAAGTAGATGGCGGTCTGTAAAAGCGCTGCTATATTAAGGTCAAAGAAGGTGGTTTTTAAAAGCTGAACACCCCTGGAGGTCCTCTTCCTGCATTAACACTCTCAAAGGATCACCTGTGAATTACCTTGTTTGTGTGTTGTCAGGTATGTTGTGGTTTTAGACATCACTTGAACCTATTTCTCCATATTTGTGTCACCTCAAGTCACAATATAGAAGTCTCCAGTGCACCTCTCCTTTCTAAGTTTTATCTAGAAAAATCTTGTCAAATCACTGTTTGGCACGTAGAAGTGCAACCGGAACTGACTTAGGGAGACTGAGGTTGTGTTCACCTGATCTTGGGATGTTTGTGTGCTGGCATGTCCTAAAAGTAGCATTCACAGGGACTGAGTGGTGGGAGAAGTATTGAGACTTTTTACTTTAAGACACAGTGAAATGAAAAATACACTTTCCCAGTTTGAATATCCTTGTGTTAGTTGTTTGTGTATATCTTGTTATATGCCAAATATATGTCAAAACATATTATGATTATTTTTACTTAAAAATCACCGTTTTTTTTTCTTCCTGTAAAATAGTTTCAAATGTTTGATTACTCATCTTGAACTCAGGAGTATTTTACAAAAACCCATCCAATCAAATGTCACAGTTCTGTTTCACTGTAGCTAGGAGTGACACTGCAGTGAAAAAATACTCTAATACAAGTAAAATTCCTGAATTCAAAATTTAAAGTATCAAAAGTAAAAGTTCTAATTATGCTAAATAGAATTAAATCTTAATAAGGTGACATATTAACAGTACTAGAGTAAGAATTATAACAGTTTGGCTCAAAATCTCCCTGCCATGATGCCACTGCCTTCAGATATCTTCATCAGAGCACAATACATGCTGGATAGTGTAGGCCCAGCAAATGCCCCCCTCTATGCCAAAATGGTGACAGGAAGTTGAAACTGAAAACCAGTGACACAAAAAATACCTGACAGCATAAAAAACTGTCACTGAAAAAAGATGCACATGAAGAAAATGTTTTGAAGATTGATTCATAAAAACATCATAGTGCAAAAAAAAAAATCTAAATAAGATAATATGACTATAAGAGTATAATTTCTTTTAATTCCCATGTTTATTTCTCAGTTCAGATTTTGTTTTCAGTGCCAAAATGTAATTGTGGTTGTTCTGTACCCATAATGGTTTCCCCTCAACTCACACTCTCCCCTCAAATCACATCAAGGAAATCCATCCAACAATCCTCTCTGCCCTTGTTTGTGTACATCCACCGTCTGACAAATAGTGTCTCATATTTGCAGATGTATAGGTTTCACAGTACCATGTGCCATTACAGGAATGCTCAATGTCTTTGTGGTAAACGTTACAGTCTTGTGCAGCTTGAAGCTCGTGTGCCTGATTGCACGCATGTGTTTACGTGTATCTTGTCCTGTATTCGGTAACCATTACTTGACCACAAACATAATGGACCCACTTAAGAAATGACAGTCCCTAGGAACATACATCTACACACACACACACACACACACACACACACACACACACACACACACACACACACACACACACACACATACACACACACACACACACACACACACACACAAACACACACACACACACACTCTCAATCATTGCATCATTACATTATCTTTTCAATGTGAGAGGCAATAATGCTGCTAGTGCTCATGAGTGTATTGAGAAGTGGTCATATCATATGTCGCAATTATCCCATCGTTGTCAATAATGCCACAGTTTGTAACTCATCACAGTGCATTTAGACTGAAGGGTCTTATAGGGTATGTAAGTATAGAGTCAGATTTCTTTTTCCTATACTCTTGGTGTACAGAAATGCAACAATTGATGTTTAATGGAGACCAACTGATTGTATGGTTTTCTCTCAGAGCTTACATTTAAAGATTTTGATGTTTTTCACAGTGAGTTTTAAGAAACTGTAAAACTATCTCAGTTAACTTGAATAATGACTGTACTCACAATCTGGGCAGTCTGCAGTGTTAAAGCTGGGAATCCTCCTGATTGTTGCTTTGGTAAGTACTTTTCAAATTGATTAAAGTTTTTCAACAAAACCTGTTTTTGTTAACTATTTTTCAGAGCTAGACTGAATATGAAAACACATTTTCTCTTCATGGATTATGAAAACTAAGCTCTTTACATGGGGTCATGTTGGACAAGTTGTGGACCCAACATTTGCAAAAACATTATCTGAATTCTGAATAACTGGTCATGCCGTTTTATATCACAATATCAATATACCAGTTATCTGCCTCTGTTTTAGATCATAAACATGTAAAAGTTTGTAAAATAAATATACAACAAAAAGGAATCATGGCCTCTGTGTGTTGTTTAAGCGTGTCAACCAAAGACACAAACCAAAAAAGGGACCATACGCTATTGGAAAGTTGCAACTTTAGGTGTCCCTTTGTGTTTGAAATGTTTCTCTGTCCTCCAGTTGTTTCATTTCTCCTTCTGACTTTCAGTCTCTACTATTTTTAGTCAGTCAGCCTGGACACCTGCATCCAACCCACAAACTGAAGCCATTACCAAAGGCATTACCAACCTTGTTATTCAGTGTTGTTTTTAAAAAATATCTTTTTAGACTATAATCTGTCAGACATTGCTGCCTTTTAATAAACACTCTGTTACAAAAACAACACAACTGCATTGTATCATCATAATTTTAGCCTGCTGTTAATGGTCATTCTTGTTTTGGCTCCAAAACATGATCAGACTTTGCAGTATTTTACCATATTTTTTAATACTTTGAATAGATTTATTACAATGTGCCAAAATAATGTAAAAATATATTTCCAAAAAGCAGGTCTGCTGATTGATTTGTGGTATCACTCACAACAAGCTAATGCATCCAGAGATGTCAAAGGAACAGTAAATCTTTGATGGTAGATGAATATATATTGTATGATGTCAACATATTGTCTTATCAACCACCTCAACCTTCTCATATATCAACAAGTCACTGAGAACATTTTCAGAGAATTCAACAGCAAGATTACACACGATAATAATTTTAAAAAAACAGCATTTCTTTAGCCCTTACATACTGTTCAGGGTCAAATTTGACCTTTGACCCATTTTTTACATTTGAGTTGTAAAAACACCCAGCCAGACTTTTTCTTATGTGACCAACAGTATACAAAATGGAAATAAAATGCATCTTTTTTTTAAAATTTTGTGCAGCTGATGCACATTTTTATATGTGCAAATGTACAAATTGTTGCCTGTGTTTATTAAATAATTCAAAAATCAGCATTTAAACATGTTGTATTCATCAGTTTCTATAAAATGTTCCCTGGACCATAAAATAGTGACTGTAAATGTGTTTTACATTTGGCCTTATTTCAGGATATAAGCTCAATTTTCCACAAATCAGTTACATTAGATAGTATTGTTTCTTCTGAGTATAACTACGGGACGGCTCACTTTATCCACTTGACAGCTGACTTTAATGTGAACCTTTGCTTCTTGCAAGGCGATGTATTCTGTTCCAGTGGATCCAGGAGAAGCCTCCCTCGATTACTCAATGGTACAGAGAAACATTTAAGGTTTGTCCTATGGAATGTCTCAGTGCTATTTTAAAGGGTAACAGCAGCATCTTTTCTAAGATATGGTAGCACCTCCTTGATCATCTTCCCAGTGATCTTGTTGATCTATTGTGTCCGCATTTCTTCCTTTGACATGACCCTAATGCAAACAATAATGTGTATGATCCAAATGTGTGTTGATGTAACCCATGTAAATTATTACTCCTTTGTAATTTGGCAAGGTGTGCTATATTTGTTTTGTTTCGTTAATGCAAAATTCAATAAAATATTATTGAAAAAAAAAAAAAGACAACAGTATGGACTATAAATCTGTTTGAACTTGATACAAAGGATCCAGATGACCCAGAAGTAAACGTATAGACTTGTGTCTTGTGTACATAACCATTTTTATTTGGTTTTTATGTCACCTTCTGGACACCTGACCATCATTTTAACCAATATTGTCCCAGTCACAATAATGTTTGCTGATAAGCATCCCTGTTGAGTCAATCATAAAAATAAACCAAGCAAATAAGCAGAGAACACACAAACTAAAGTTAATAAATCTTTGATATGCGTACCTTAAAATGCTGTGAGAGAAACATGCAGGTTTGTGGATTAGAGTCCCTCTGAGTCTTTCCTTAAAACTGAACATATAATTGAGACTAAGGTAGTGTAACTTACTTTGGATAAAAGCATTTGAGAAATGTCAGAAACCCACCAAAAGGAAGTCAGAAATGTGTCTGGAGCACATCGATATATGAGATTGTTGCCCGTGTGTGTGTGTGTGTGTGTGTGTGTGTGTGCGTGTGTGTGTGTGTGTGTTTTCAAATGCACATCACTGGAATAAACCAGAGATGGAAGGAGAAAAAAGGCATGGCAGATGGGGATTTGTGGTGAAGACAAAAGAGAAAACGAGGGAGGGACAGAAGAGACACTTTTCCTCGTACTCATTTGAGTAAAGGAAGGGGAGGTCCAGTTCTTGTCATCAAGCAGTTAAACAAAGACAGCGAAAGAGACGAGGAGAAAGACAGTGAGGTTTAATCATCAAATATGCAGTGAAGCAGCTGAACGCACCACGTGGGTGAAGGAGAAGACCAGTGAGAAAACAACATTTTCAAAATCAGAGGCGAGCCGCTTCATCTTCTCAAAGGACGTCTTCAGATATTTTGCCTCCACACTTCTAAGAAGGCACCGGTTGAGATCCGGAAGGAGTTGCACTTTTCACTCAGACTCAGGAAGGCTTGATCTGTCAACCCCCCGACTCTCACTGACAGGCAGCTATGTTGTGGGGCTGCATCACTGATTTCTTCACCTACGAGACCACCAAGTCTGTGGTGGTCAAGAGCTGGTCTGTGGGCATTGTCAACCGGTTCGTGCAGCTGCTCATCATCACATATTTTGTCGGGTCAGTGTGTGTGACTTTTTTTTATGTGCATATTTTTTGAGTAATTGTGATGTCTTGTTACCAGTATGTCACAAGTTTGATTCTTTGTGAAATTATGTGATTTATGGAAAATGTAAAGAGATTTCTTGAGGGGATTATTGAGGGATCAGTTTACCCAAATTACAAAAATATTTTTTCACTTACCTCTCATGGTTTCCAGCTAAATAGATGTAGTTTTGGTTTTATTCAGTCAAGTTTTGATATATCCATTTCTTCTGTTGCCCCAATACAAATGATGGGTTATGTGATGGGATGGGAATATCATTTGTGTTGCTTAAACAAAGAAAAACTTACTAGCAGCTTTCATTTTTTGACTCAATGTCTCAGTGACTTTGGATAATCTGTCTGTAAACTGGTTTCCTTGGTACAACTTACATATATGTTTTTGTAAAAAATATGTTCAGCATGATTCAGCTTTATTTTTTCATTTTTTCATTTTTTGTAATTTGGTTGAACAGACCCTTTAGTTTTAGATTTGGGAAAAAAAGCACTGCACATAAACTATAATAAAGGATCATTATTTTTAGTAGATAAACAAAACTGAACTGGAGATGTTTCAATCATAGGACATTCATTTTTAAAGTGAAAGATTTTCTTTTACTTTTTCTTTCGTTACCTTAATGGTAGTGTGGTGATCAGCCGACAGTTTGTGCCTCTCATCCATCAATTGAATTACATTCATTTCGTAGAGACTTAATTTCCTAGAAGCATCAGATTTTCCAAAAAATAAATACTTGTCAATGTTTGAAAAACCAAGGTCATTAAATAGCAATGCTGCTACTGCTGCTGTGAAAGTCTTGTCAGAATCCTCAAACACTCATCTGAATATCTGGATGATACAAAGATTTAGTCACTACAACAGGAACCAAAATTATTTACCTTTCACATATTTTCTGTTATTTAATATTGTAAAACAAAGTAACGTGTCAATGATTTTCTTGTGTGGAAAAAATGGATATAAAATGTTGCAACTTAGGATATGGATTAAAATGTTTTGGGTTTTTTTGTTTGTTTTTTGCATGGAAATACCTTTTAGAACAACACTAATGATTAGGGACGTCCACTTTTTGAAAGATCACTGGGTAATTTGTTTTTAAGGGATTGTAACAAACTTTGGCTATGATATGATATTATCACTTGTGTCAACCAAAAAAGAAAAGGGAAAAAAACATGAAAATATTAGGCGTGGAACAGCAACAGAGACAAAAATACTGATTGTCTTCTATCCTGCCACCTACCGGTCAACATGAAGTCTGAACAATTATTATTATTTTAAGTGAAATGAGAACATTTAACCTGCAGTGCTTAATTTTTTACATATACATGAAGTCCGTTACATTCAAGCCCTTGCCAAACGAGTTCACACAGTGCTGATTAAGTCAGTCATGACCAGATCAATCTTTTTGTATTTCACATACAGAGTTTTTAAATCTCATGTCAGGCATGACATTCCTAATATATTCTCTTTATAGTCTTCACTAATTCATTAATTTATCTTGAGCTGCTGTTAATTCAGCTGCGTTGTATCCTCTGTCCTACAGCTGGGTCTTCATCTACGAGAAAGCGTACCAGGTGTCAGACACCGGCATCGAATCCTCTGTGATGACCAAAGTAAAAGGCTACGGTTACCATCACAACCGTGTGATGGATGTGGCCGACTACGTCTTCCCTCAGCAGGTGTGCGACTCTGATAACCCACAGTCAACCCTCACACAAAAAACATGACCTATGACCTTTAATACAGTCACTGCTTTCAAATGACCAGAATTTTTGATTAGGTAAATGTTGAGCTTTCGCTGAGTTATCCTATCAGACTACACATGTAATCTCCTTATGTTGAATTCAAGGTTCGTGAAGCATCAGAGTCAGTTTCTGTAGTCAGTTTGAATTTTTAATGCCACTGATTTAGCAGCTGTTGATCAGTCTTTTTAATGAGTAATACACTGAGCCATGCTGACATTGTATAGTATTACAAAAACATGTGGTATACCATAAATGTTCTGCTGTGTTCTAAGGGTGCAGCTGTGTTCTGCATAGTTACCAAACTCATCCTCACCGAGAATCAATTCCAAGGAAAATGTGCAGAGGTGAGGACACCTTCAAATCATGTTTCTGCCTTTCTTTACTGGTTACCAGTGAGTTACAGAGTGGACATTTTACATTTAAAGCTACTTTGAGTCAGAGCACAGAATCAGATCCTCAGGAAGGACTGTTCTTGTTACTGATTCGAGACTTAAGGTCACCTGTTCAGTCCTTCAGCTCTGGATCTCCCTGTCTCAGGATGTAAGGCTTGCAGACTCAGAAACATCTTTCAAAACACTTATCTTTTTCTTCTTTTTCTTTTATTGTTTTCCCTATTTTTTAATTATCCAGTTAATGTCTTACATGTGTTGTTTATTTGTTTTTCTTTTATTGTATTATTGTATTAAAGCTATAGTAAGTGTTTATGTGTTTATTACTCATGTTGTGGGGACTTGATTACACAGACACATTATGGGGACTCAACTCTTTTTTGGGGATAAAAAACAATTCCTCATAATGTAAATCATTATATTTTAGGATGAAGTTGTGGTCAAGGCCTAAAGTAAGATAAGGGGAAGGGTTGGGCAAGCAGTGGCCATGGTTAGGGTCTCTAGGAAATGAATGTAATTCAGTGTAATGTCCTCTGAATTGATGGAAACACAACTGTGTTTTGTGTGTGTTTTAGTCTGTGAAGAAATTTAGTTGTAACACAGATGAAGACTGCGCCAAACATTATGGGGCCTATCTTTCAAATGGTGAGTTTTCTTCTTCTTCTTATATCATTATTGTAGATTAAATCCAATCCAATGTCCTCCAAATACAAAAGCTTGCAGAGACTGAGTCCTCAATAAGTTTAAGGTGTCAAGTTTACGGTTGAATCCGGAATAATCTTGAGGTGCTCTTGAATAGCTAATATCAGTGGAGGCATCGGTGGCCTCATTCAGCTAAGTCTCCTTTATGTCTGGTGGACAGTTACTACAGTTCTTCAGCCAAGTGTGCGCTGCTGTTTTTTAAAAAAAAATATTTTTTACTGCTGCAGCAACCTTCATTTTTTCAAGTTTGAGTTGTTTCCGTTTATCCTTTAAGTCAGGTTCAAGGCCATATGCCACATGAAAAAAGGCTCTGTAATGTGAGCTATTGGGCTATATAATGCAAACTAACAAAGTATATTTTTAATGAATAAAATATTAATATTTTTTTACAAAAGCTTCAAGAATATCCTCTAAACTTCCTATGATTTCAATCATACTTTAAAGTGTCAACAAGATAATGAAGCTTTAGCATCTTTCCAATTATTCTGTTGGCGTTGGGTAGGGGAGGGTTAGCGGTATATTAAACTGTCTGCCATGGTGTCATTCCTGATGCTATCACCAGATGGCTCCCAAGAAATGAAGCAAAGCATCTATTTTTGGTCATTATAACATTATTTCCTGATCAGGAACCTCAGTTTCTGTCAACATTTTAACTTTTGAAAACTACTGATTGTCTGGTACCTCATCTGGATCGTAGTAGATTCTGATGACCCTTATTACATCTGTGTTTCTGCTGGTGTCATAGCTCCCCCTATTCTTGCTGTAGCAGCCATAGCGAGTTTTACTCTGCCAATCAGCAGTGGTTTAAGGGGTGTAATCATGAAATATTGACGTCAAAGTAGCAAACAAAGTCCCATCACAGGTAGCAGTTAAAAACCAGCAAGTATGGTGGATTTTTCTACATTCACACACTCCGCAAGAGGCATAACGTGAAACAACTTTTCACCTCTGTGAGCATTGCAGACACACAGAAGCCTTCTCACTGTTATAGCTACCAGTGTGTCTGCCTTGTATTTGTTTCTGTTTCAGCACAACCTCTCCTTTCTTTCTTTCTTTCTTTCTTTCTTACACAACAGGTGTAATTACGGGTGTTTGCCTTAAAGAAGGCAATGACTCCACGGGTCAGTGTGAGATTGAAGGATGGTGTCCAGCAGAGACAGACACAAACACAACAATGTGAGACTTACACACACACACACACACACTGATATGCTCACTCACCAGACAACATTTCCCTGAATTAATTCTTATCCTCACCCTTCGTTCTGTCCTCAGCGAACCAATGTTGGATGTGAAAAACTTCACAATCTTCATCAAGAACAGTATTCGCTTCCCTCTCTTCAATGTCATTAGGTAAGTTGCACACAGACACAAATACATACCTTCACAAACTTACTCAGATGAGTGGAAAATACATAATGACACAGTAGAGGATTGTCATAATGACTGCATAAAATCTTTCTCTCAGAGGAAACTTTCCATCCACAATGACGTCTGCAGAAATCAAGAGCTGTACCTACCATCCGGAGAAGAGACCCTTCTGCCCCATATTTCGTGTAGGCGACGTGCTGAACTTCACCAGACAGACTGTGGAGGACCTGGCAAACAAGGTCTCCTCCTTTCTCCTCTTTCTCCTCAACAATTCCTTCACCTTTCACCCTCAAATGTCTGCACAGTGGACTAAACACAAAGTGACGTCATTTTCAGGTTGAGAGTTTCAGGTCTACATTATACACATTAGAATAAAAACCCTTCTCACCTTCCTTCCCCTTTTTGACCTCAGGAAGGCTGCAAATAAAAAGCTGTTATCTCTGTAATGACTATATACTTACAGCTATAAAGCCTCAATATGTGAGTCTTTTTTTCCTCCTTTCTCTTTTTCAGGGTGGAGAAATAGGAATAAATATTGAGTGGAAGTGTAACCTGGACTTGAACATCGAAAAATGTGTACCTCGGTACTCCTTCACTCGACTGGATGCACCATTTGCCAAAAATGCTGTCTCCAAAGGCTTTAATTTCAGGTAGTGGGGTCCATTCTTTGCACCGATTTCTCTCATTTGCTTTGGCCCTTTTCTTCCTCTTTTTCACTTTTTCTGTCTTCTCCTTTGTGTGCAGGTTTGCCAAATATTTCAAGATGGAGAACGGGACTGAATTTCGGACACTCCATAAAGCATTTGCAATCCGGTTTGACGTTATGGTCACTGGCAAAGTAAGTCGTGTTTAAATGCAAATGGGAATTTGTGTGTGTGTTTGTATCCAAGAAGTTACTTTAAAAAAAAAAAATTGTTTCAAAAATGGCAATTTGAAATTTGTGAAATAATTATAAACACTTTTCTCTGGAGGTTTTAGATTTTATTTTTCTTAAAAGTGATATAATGTTATAAATAGTTTCAAACTGGAACAGAAAGGAACTGGAGTCAGTTTGGCAAGAGAATAACTTCAGGGCTAACACCTTAAAAATCTACATCCCCATCTGTAAATGTTTGGAATATTTCCATCACTATTGCTGAAAATGCTGAAAAGAGATTGACAAAGAGCCATTTGTGCAGAGCCACATTTATTTGGAATATAAGGTATTGACTTGTACCCCACCGAAACTGCCTACATGTCTTCATCTCCTTTCAGGCTGGAAAGTTTGACACAATCCCAACAATCATCAACCTTGTAGCCGCCTTCACCTCCATTGGACTGGTAAGGACTTTAAATCAGGCGGAGGATGATAAAAATTGTTTGTCTTGTGGTCATCACTCTGCTTTCTGTGTTGGCAGGGTACGGTTATCTGTGATGTCATCTTATTGAACTTCCTGAAAGGGGCAGAGCAGTACAAAGCCAAGAAATTCGAAGAGGTTGTGCTTTTATGCTTAAACAGCTGCATGCAGTTTGACTAATAGATAAACAACAGTAGTGATGTAAGACATTTTTAGCATTTTCGTCCAACTATCTCTATCTCTGTCTCTCAGGTGTCAGAGGCTCAGATAGAAGCATCTCTTCCTCAGAGCCCAGAGACTCCGCTGTCACTCAAAACAGGTATCAAGAGCTCCTATGACTCTGGAGCCATTTCCCTCTCTACCTTTGACCAACCTATCTAACCTAAACCAAAAAGACAACAGCCAACCTGAAGAAATGGACAGTCCTCTTCCTCTCTCTCTTCTGCTCTTATTGGCTGACAAGAGATTCATTATACCTTTTCTAGATGTTAGGATCAGTTTTAGTTTGTCAAGTTTATGAATTTGGGTAAAGATGGACAATGTGGCTGCCAGCTGCACAATTTCACAACTTCAAGTCGAAGTCAGAAGAAAGCATCCAACAATAAGTGGCCTTCTGGTCATCAACAATGAAAGTCCCCAACAAGTAGCCAACTCTTTACCATTTAGATTAGCTCAGTTGAAACTACAGTCAATAAAAAAATATTTTATTGTAAGCAGTTTCATTTTATGAGACATTTTACAGCATTGTTACTACAATAAACAGTAAACCCCTATAACTTCCTGTTTGTCAGCCAAGATATTACAGCTCAATCCATCCCCTTCTCAATCCCTATTAGCTTTACTCGAATGAGCCAGAATTCGAAAAACACATGTTCAATACTTAAAACTGAATAAACTATTTGCATTTTGGAGCCTTTGTGTTTGTGCATTGCATTCACACATACATACCACCTGCCTTTACTCCCCTTCTCACACTCATAACAGTACAGAAGAGTCTTTTAATGGTGGAAAGAGACAGTTCGATGTGTGTTCGGGATGAATGAGTGTGTGGTTTGAGGTTTACAAATGGGCCATTATTAGTCTGCTTCTGGTCAATGATGCACAAAAGGAGATCGTACAGACTAATGGACTAATGTAGTTTATCCCTTTTGTGCTGACAGTCCAAAATAACATTATCATTGTTGTAGCTGTTTATGTCTCTGCTTCATTCACATCCACAGTTTAATCTCAGACATTCACGTAAATCTCTGCCACACACATACTGTACATTGAAGTGCAGCCCACACTGCCTCCACGGCTTATTCATCTCCCTGTGTCACATCCCTCGTTTGACGTCAGACCAGGGTCGGACTGGGGGGCACTAATAGATCAGCTAAAGAGCATCCTAATGGCTCTGACAGTGATTTACGAAAAATGATAGCTGTGAAGGGAGGCCACAGAGGAAATGACAGCAGTTAGCCACAAAGTTTGACGTAAATTTAATCACGCAAATCAATATAACGCATGTAATGGAAATGACAGAATATGATACCACACACTACCATAAAGTACTCCAACTCTCTGAATGCCACTTATGCTTCACTTCAGACCACGGCATTCAAAGCCAAACAGAAGTAGATACCTGTGTGTTTATGTGGATGCACAGAAATGTGAAAATAAAGAAATTAATATGTCACTTTATCTATATATAGCTTACTTGGATAATGAGGTAGCGGGATTTATTCATATGTTGTCCAGTTTTTCATCTAGAGAGAACAATGACAACTTTTTCTTGTTCAGGATAATAAAATGGTAGGATGATAACTATAAAGAAATAGTTCAACATTTTGTGGTATACTTTAATTCGCATGCAGAGTTAAATGAGAAGATTACAAACACTCTCAACATGAGAGCAGTTATCTATCTTCTCATCTGACTCTCCGCAAGAAGGACAATAAGCACATTTCACAAAAATGTCAAAGTATTCCTTTAATGTTTCACTGAACCTTGTAGATCCACTGTCTCCCATGCTGCTACACCCACACACAAGCATCACTGCAGCTACAGCCCCAGTGTGCAAAAACGTAAACAGAGGCTGATAATATCGCAAGTCAGAGTGTGCTTCCTCATAATTGACGACCGATGAGAGCCCTGATGATGATGATAATAGTAATGACTTTCAGAGTCAAGAAGTACTTTCAATTAATAGAGTCAGCACTTGCAAGCTCCTCTCTATCTCCAGCAAGCAAAAACCACTGACAGTCAGCTCATGTCTCTTTCCTCTTCTGAGGTTTAGTCCCAGAATGCTCAGGGAACCATTAGGAAGAGGATATGGAGAGAGAGTGACGCTGGTTTTGTGCAGTATGAAATTGAGGGGGGAGGAAGGACAACGCACTGCTCTTGAAAAAAAGCTGTAAAACACATTAATTCCAAATACTGGACTAAACACTGATTCAGCTGATGTGACACTGGCAGTATATTATCCAATCCAGGGTAGAAAAAGTCCACATACATTGAAACTGACAGTTTTTGCCTCAACATCATAGTCTTATACGTGTACATTCAGCCTCTGGAGTAGCTTGGAAAGTCTGACAAGTCACTTTGATCTCTTTAACAACCGCTGCTGAAGCACTCAAGCAGTGTAAAGGCTTGAAATACTCTCAATATTTGATTAAGTGCTGGTGTGTGGCCTGGAGGGTGACGGGGAGCAGAAAGTCCTGCAATGGTAATCCTGTCAGCAAACACCTTCTGGCACACTGCAACACACTTAACTTAACATGGTATCCAAATATAATCTTTTCATTATATATCTCTCAAGACAAAAAGACAATCTTGCATTTTTTCAATGTTTCACCTCATTTAGTCACCCAAGTCACTATCAGTGCTTCTTCCCCATGTTCTTCCTCTTCAGAGCCAGTATCCAGGCAGGGAGAGCAGGTCGGCGTGCTGGTGCCACCTGTTCCTCCACTGGTACCGGCTCCACCTCAAACTCCTGCTCTATGATAGAGTCCTCTTCTGCTACTGAATCCTCCTCTGAGTCTGTAACATCCATATCCAGCTCGGCCTGTGGTGCTATAGTCACCACCTGCTCTGAAAAACGAACCCGACGGTTCTCCTCAACTCTCCTCTGATCCATTGAAGGAAGAATGGCGTAAAAAAAAAGAAAAAGGAAAGAGGGACATAAAAAGACAGAGGAAGAAGTAGTTATAAAACTTTTAAGTTGACTTTCATAATTCTGAAGTCTTATATTTGGTTACGTAAGATTGATCACTCAATATTTCAGTAACATTTAATTTTACGGATAAGTTTTACATTACAAATGAAATTTACAAGGAAAATTGAGACAGTGTTTAATTGATACATTTTCAATTAATCAATTACTCTTAACCTGTTATATTTTGGTTTCAGATTTAACTATAGGCAAACAGTAAATTCAACATAAATAAGAAAAACAATGTCTATAAGACATTCCTATTTTTCTTAAGTAGAACCAAATCACATAGTTCTTTTTTAGGAAATTATAAGGAAACTATTCAGGATTACAGAAAGTGTTACCAGTATTTCAAAAACAGACGATTTGATCTAAAATTACACATTATTGTGCAGACAAGCATATAAGAATGGACAGAACTCAAGCACTGTCTTTCTTTTAAAATTTCAAACCACAAGGAGGCACTGTTGGGCACAATATCTTACCCACAGTATCTTACCCTTTTTGTCATCGTCTCCATTGAGGACTCTGAATCCTGAGATACGGAGTGTTTGAGGACACCTCGAGGTGTGGGACCATAAGGAGTGAAAGAAGATGGAGAGAGTGATAGAAGAGGTGGGTTTAGAAAAACGTTATCATGTTGTGACTCTCCTGTTTCTTCCATCACGTGGCTGCTTGGTACATTCAGTGAAGATGTGGACCCCTCTGTGAAACAAGGAAAAAGAGAGAGCCTTAGTTATCTATCAATAAAGCACATATTTGATCACCTGTAATGCCTGAACCTTCCACAAAAGAAGAGCATTTAGTTAGTTATTTAGTTCTGATGCTTTTCCGTCACCTGTCATCTCAGCTGACCGATGCTGTCTCTTCCTGTTGGAGTGGACTCTGCTCTTCAGCGCTGGGTTGAGCAGAATATCTGCAGACTGCAAACAAAGAATCAACACAATAATGATTTAAAAAACCAAGTTAAAACATCATATAAAAAAAGAAAAAAATTAGGAAAGTGCTTATGGGTGCTTTAGGTTTTCATGTTGATGTTATTGTAAATTTAGGGTAAAGGAATGTAATTTCAATCTTTTCTGTGAAAATAATAAATTAAGTGATATCTAACCTGTACAAAGGAAGGAGTTCTTCCTTGTCTTCTCTCTTCAGATTGCATATTTAATTGGGTATGACCATGATCCATTGGTTCTAACTGATCAGCCCGGCTGTGAACATCCTGAACTGCATCATGTTTTCCTTCCACAATGCCCATGCTAGCCGACAGGAAAGCGTCAGGAGATATTTGTGCCATGCGGAAATCTGAAACTGGTGACAACTTGCTTCCCCTGACATCCCACTGGTTGTTCCCACCTCCTTGTTGGTTCAAAATCATAGAGGACTGACCACTATTATAAGGATTATGTGTGATTTTGGGCTGGCTCTGTTGCTCTTTGGATGGCCACTGACTGGCTGAGATGGTGGGTTTTAGGAACTTAGCCCACTCTTGACCCGTGGTGATCTCCTCCAGTAAGCTGAATGAGCCAAGGCCAAACTCAAAGTCATCGCTAGATCTGAAACAAGAGAAATACCTGCCAGTAAACTCAATGCAATCACCTTAGCCTCAAAATTAGAATAATATATACTACATATAGTCAGAAGTATAATCAAGTCAAGTATTTTTTATTATTATTGCCAACACCACCAAAATGTTTTTACAGTCTTAACCACATGTGACATTTGTTCTTTACAACATGAAAAGACCAAAACCAATAATGTGACATCTTAAAACACAAATGACACACTGGGTGACATGTTTGCCACAAATATGGCAACTGCAATTTTTTTAATGAAGCAAATATGTATTAATCCACAGCAGAAAATAGTGCCCAACAAAAACCTCAACACTGTTCACTCCTGTTTGAATGACTTTTGCTAAAAATGACAGTGCCCAGCTGTTTTTTGGGAGATTACTGAGTCCATTAAAGAATTCAAGCTATATATTTGTGACTCATTTTTAAAGATTTACATCTCCATTAGGATCAAATGGGGTGGTGGTTGAGAGACACAGACAGGGTAGGAAAGTTGTAAAATATTGAGAGATGGACTTAAGCATTGTTGGTTTTGATCTTTTAATGGGATTGGTTGACCTCGATGGGGAGAGCATGCGTTTCTTTCAAATGTTAAATATATTTACTCAAATCCATTTTACTACAATTGTGTTTTATGTCCATTGTATGCTATTTTATGCTTCTACTCTACTAACTGTAGTTGAAAACATTTACTCGATTATTTGACAGCGATAGTAGTTATAATTATATTATATATATAATAAACATTTAAAATAGAATGCAGCCTTTGACAGTAAATTAAGCTTCCTCCTTGTATGATGTAGCTGAAATTATCTCATTAAAATACTTTTTGAACTCTCTTAGTAATAAAGCATCGACAAGGGCCACTCAGCAGGCATAATAAATACTTAAAACTAAAAGTTATTTGCTGATAGTATGTCTGTCAACTTCAACTTCAGCTCAAGTAAGATTTTAATTCAGGTATTTTATTTATAATCAAGTATTTTAACATTTTTGTACTGTTACGTCTACTAAAGTAAAGCATCCAAGTACTTGTTCTAGAACTGGTCTATGATGACGTTTCTCTGAAAACTTATGTTTTGAGAATCTCATGAGACTTATGATGACTGCTGACAGATACTGTCAGTGACGGGGGTGTGTTTGGCACATCACACCAGAAAGAGACACATCAGATGAAAACAAATATCAGCCCAACTAATATCACAGCTATGGTTGGAAACGTCTCAGAAATACCTCACATACATATCTTACTCGGGTTGCTTTAGGGCTGAGAGATGAATGAACAAAACCTGATTGTGAAAATGTTGGCTTGTGTCATGCTTACTAAACTTCTAGTTTGAGTGTTAAAATACATTTTTGGGAAAGTTACTGGTTGATTACCTGATATGTCCATCATAAGTGCGTTCCTCTGAGTGTGCAGAAATAGTTTCACTGGTATCAATGCTGTCTCGTGGAGAGACGATCCTTTCTCCATCCTCATTTGATGTATTGATCACATGTTGTGATGTCAGTGGCTGGTTTTGAGGTGAACTCTGTGAAGCACAAAAATGATTACATCTTCAAATGTTGCAACCTGACTTCAAGGTGTTTTATTTTCTAATTTGTGTATAATCAAATCATACAACTCACTTCAATCCCTGGCAGTCCCTCCTCTTTTCCTTTTTTGCCAAAAGCCCCCGGCCTCTCCCTCCATCTCTCCTTGATCCTCTGAGTCCATCTCCTTGTTTTATTTTCAGATGTTCGCTGATTTCTTCTGGGCGAGCTGTTGGATGTTTTTTGGCTTGCCTGGACAGTCTGTGTGTCTTTACTTTGTGCCAAAGCTCCAAATTCTCCATTTCCCACATGTAACACTTTATTCTCTTGACCTCCTGTGTCAATATCTGCACCCTTCAAGGACCACACATAGACTCTGGGTGTAAACCCCTGCTCCTGATTCTGTCCTGTGGTTGTGACAGCATCTTTATTACCGGCTATGCTGCCAAAACTCCCTGTTTCCCCTTGTATCTCACCATCAGTCCTCTCAAAGGAAGTGATATCAGCATCCTTAAGTGATTTGGCAGGAAACGGCTGCCCTGTTCCTGCATGGTTGATCCCAGGCAAGGTGACCTGTCCCAACACCCTGTTCACACCAGTGTCACCATCAGTGTTGTCTTTATGGGAGGGAACGGAAACAAGAACGCTGTCCAGTTTCGAGCTCTGTTCTGGTTGTTGTCTTTCCCTGTCTTTGATGCCAAAATTACTGTCTGCAGCAGAGATCCCAAACCTTTTTGTGGGGATACCATTTACACCAAACTCAAATGCATTGATATGACTACTGTTTACTTTCTGGAAGTCGGAGGCTCCACTCTTTCCATCTTTGCACAGTGTGGAAGTAGCTGTGGTGGGTACAGATGTGTTCAGGGTTGCCTGGGTCTCTCTTCCTGGCTGGAGCTTCAGTCTCTGCAGCATGGACTGCAGCACAGCCTGATTGTCTTTTGGATTGTGTGACTGAGACATTGAGGAACAGAATTGCTGTGTATCAAGCGCAGAAGTCACAGAAAATCCTTTCAGAGAGAATATAAAGGATAAAACAGGGATGGACTCTACACAGTACTATGTGATGTGACAGCAAAAATTAGCTGTACATGAATCACGTCACCCTTTTGTCCAACTTTTGTTGCTAAGTAGACTCTGTGATGGTCATTTTCCTCTTTTTTCATGTTCCAGTCTGTTTCCATGCGCTCCATAATCTCAAATGTCAAGACAGGTCCATCTTAAAAATCTCAGCTAGGATAGTAATTCCACTTTTTTCAGTTGAAGTTGCTTCTTCTCATAGATGCCGTGTCACCACACTACTTCTACTCTTTCATGATCCTCAGTAGCTGCAGCAGAAATCTCCTTATTTTGTCTCTGTCTTTCACCAGATGTCCGTAGTTTCTGTTCACAAAGGATTTTTTAGTCACACCTCTTCTCCAACAGCCGTTTCTATGAGCAGTGACGGGAGGAGAGCCGAAGTGCAGCAGCGTTCCTCACATCTTACACACTGAAGTAGACCAACAAGAAAGACCAGTGAGGTAAGATAATTGTGTTTTGACAGTGACTCTCCCTCTCACTCCATGTCTCCCTGCCCATCTTTCTGCCCTGCCTTCCTTGCTATTTCTCTGCCTGGCTGCCTCGCTCACATATATGCACACACACCCTCATTCTTCCCACCGTGTCCCTTGAGTAGTAATTACAGGGTATTTTTGAGAGCAGATGCTATTTGTGTGTCTGCAGAATGAAAGAAATAAGAAAATGCCTGCAATGAGCTTTGGAGTAACCTATTTTTTATTACCTAAAAAAACCCCAATTGTGTAGTAACACAAGGCAAAATCACCCAACATGGTAGTGAAAAGTAATCCATTAAATCCTACTTTTTCCTGAATGTTTTATGTTTACATTCATATTTGTTGATGGCAACTGTCAACAAGTAAATATCCTGTATAATGCTCTACCACTGGTATAAAGACTTTCAAATTATTGGAATTTGTATGATTACAAATTATTTAAGATCCCCTCTGGATATGTAATATGAATATACTCTATTTTGAACAATAATTTGCATACAATATGTTTTTTCCACAGAAATTTAAATTACCTAGTTAGAAATTCTTCACATTACGTCTTCTCTTTCTCGCTTTTTAAAAAGAATATCTGAATATGTAAATATGTTTCAGTGAAAAAGTTTTCCTGCTGGACACAAGATGTCTCCTACTTCACTGTAAAGTCCATTCTCAGTGTTTGTGCACTGAAGGCTTCAAGATATCACATCACCTTTCTGTAAGCTGAATATTGGACCAGGATCAGCTTTCAAAATACGTTTTATGTCACAAATCTTGCTCATAGGGTACATCCCTTTAACTTAGATTTTAAGTGAGCACAGAAACTTTCTACTTTTAGCAGATGAATGGGAAAACTAGTGAAAATGTGCACATACATCATTCTGCACAAATATGTCTTAAAAAACAAAAACAAAAACCCAAACATATAATATTCATCTCAGCAGTCCTTGCACTCTCCTCTTTGCACTGTTTGTATCTTGTTTACTGTCCACAAAAATGGTTTCACTTGTATATAGTTAGTCCTTGTCTATACTTCTGAAAATTGGTGTGTTGTTATTTTGTGTACGATGAGAGCCAACCCAAACCGGAGTCAATTTCCCTGTATGCACAAACATACTTGGCCAATTAAGATGATTCTGGCTCTGATATTTCAATATCTTAGTCTTCCACAGTCTCATATTGAATACATTCAAGTGTAAAACGTACCTCACTTACATCTTTCGAATAAAGCCTTTTGTGAATATCTTACCAGTTTATTTTTGATTAACATGCAACTGTAAAATAAGAACTACGAACTGCACATGCGCGTAGTAAAACACGCCCCCTTTGACTTCCTGCTGCTCTGATTGGTCGACAGTACGGAAGCGGGTTATGGCGGCGGCGGCGTAAACAACAACGCCGAGATCAGCGCAAGATACCGCTTATCGAAAATAACACTTATAATATAAAGCTATAATTTAAAGGGAGCATGCTTTCAGTACGAGGTGGATTTCTGCTCGATGTGCAGACTGTTAAAACTCATGTGGTTCACTAGTGTCTGCTAACTTTTAGCCGTAGTTTGCTAACTTAAAGGAAAAGTAGTAACTTAGCTGTTAATTTTGCGGTCATGGACTGCGTCGTGACGGGTGGAAACGTGAAAGGTGGCACACATTTCTTATCTTTTCAACACTGTCTTTAGCTGTAACACCAGTATACGACATTACGTAGTAGTTCATATGAATTATGTTGTGTGTGTGTGTGTGCATACCGTCCAGTGCTGGCCAAAGCCATCCAGTCCTTGTCCAGGATCGGCGATGAGCTCTATGTGGAGCCTCAGGAAGATGGGGTGAGCGTATCTGATACTGTTTTATACACCCATCCTTCCTCCTGCCATTCGTGCTGTCATGTTGCTTCCTGTTTCTGCACACTTCGTGTCACTGAATATGAGTGATTTGGGTTGTTTTTTCTCTCTCTCTTTCTCTTTTTTTTCTCTCTCTCTCTCTCGTAGCTGGCCCTGCGGTCTGTGAACTCCTCTCGGTCGGCATATGCTTGCTTCCTGTTCGCACCACTTTTCTTCACCAGGTGCAGATAAAGAGTATGAGTCGATGAACATTGCATTTTTTTTGGTCTCATTTCTGGGTGGTAACTTTGCTCTAATTTTCTGTGCAGGTATACCATCCCAAGTGGGCACGCCTTCCGCTGCAAGATGGCAATAAAGGTGTGTTAAAAGAAAGAGGCGAGCCATAATCCTTCGTCTGGTAAATCCAGTTTATGTCTCATTCACAACATTTACATGGACTACTTTGGTGGTTCCCAATCACTTTTTTTGTCTGACATATTCCAGATGAGCCCAAGCTTCATTAACACCGCCTGTTTATATCTAAAGGTGTTATTTTGTAAAATAATTTCAAACTCTTAACACAATTATTTATACACAAGTTGATCTTTTTTAATGCAATACAGAAAGATCCAGGAGTTGGGAATTTGTAGTCTCTTTTCTCTTTTCTCATTTAGTAAACCTTCTCACAACTGTAGAGGGCTCTACTTGGCTACAAGTACCACTAGTTAAGATTCACTGATCTGAAGTATAAAATACAGTTTCTTATAAAGCTCTTCAAAAGGCACATTTCAAAGCTGAGGCTGATTAATAAATGAACATCAAACTTTCTAAACTCTGCTTCACATGCTATCTTTCCTGTAATGGTACAGCCATGTGGTTTACTTGGTGTGAAATTTGCAAAACCTCAATACTTCCTTGTTTAACTGTTGTACATGGCTGTAATTTAACAGGGTACAGCTAGTGTGAAAATGCATTGTGCTGCCATATAGTAAGTAGTGCATGGTGAAATGTGTAGTTTCATGGTTCAGAATAAAACTCATTTCTAAAATGTCTTCAGATGTGTCCTAAAATGAGCTTCAATGGCTTTTTTGCTGTCTATAATAACATATTAATTGTCATGTCCTTGTCATGTATACATTGTTTCATTCTCTTAATTTGTTCATCTGTGTGTGAGTCAGAGTGTGCAGGCAGTGTTCAGGTCTCTGGCGTCTCTTGAGAAGACGGTGGAAAAGTGTCACATTGAGCTTGATGGACAGAAGAACCGCCTGACCTTCACCTTGCACTGCAGACACGGTATCATTGCATCACTTCCTCAACATCTGTTGACAATGCTTTGCAAAAGGGTTACCTCTCACTTTACACTGAGATGCTTTTTCATTCATTTTAGCACATCAGGTATTAATTGCATTGTGATCTACATAATTGTAAGTGTTTGTGTGTCATGTTTTCTCTGCAGGCCTCCTGAAGACGCATAATCTGTCTTTCCAAGACAGTGAAAGCTTACAGGCAGTGTTTGATAAAGACAGCTGTGCCAACGTATTCAGAGCCCAGCCACGGTCTGTCAAATCTTTTACTCTACACTCTTTTCTATAAAAAGAACCTGTGTATTTTCCTTCTGTATTGGACCTTCTTATGTCATCTATGTAATATTTGCATTTGGTTTTCCAATTTCCTGGTAATAGGCATTGGAAGAAAATTGATCATTAAGGCAGAAACATATTTTTGTAGACCACAGCTGGGCAATTACATTAATAAATTAATAAAATTTAGCAAACATGGTGACATTTATTTTACAAAATGGACTTGTCTTAGCTGCTAACTCACTCAGTGTCCTTTTTGTTTTCCCTTTACTCTCAGGCTGCTAGTGGACACAGTCGTGCACTTCCCGCCGTCTCTGGAAGAAGTGACCGTGTCAGTGAGTGATGAACGGATGTGGGTCAGGAACCATGTGGAGGAAGAAGCAGGTAACTGCACAGCTCTCCATGCCTGTATTTACAAATAAGACATTGGGGTTATTGAAATTCTTTAAATTATTATTATTTCTTTAAAATCATAAGCAATGACATTTCAAAAACATCAGCTAGAAGAGTTTAGTGTTGGATAATTTAAGAACAACTTAAATTAAACCATAATTGTATATGAAAAAATAGACAGTGCTTGATTGGTTTTAACTGCATTTACTAATTTATTAACTATTAAGTCTGTTGCTGTTACTGACATTAATAAATATTACATAAAAAAAGAAAGATGAACCCTGCAGTACCCCCAATACAACACTGTGTCATCATTAGTCAATATATCCCTATTCTCCAAGTTAACAGAAAATGTGTTTTTGATGTGATTAGTGAATATTAGATTAATTTAAAAAAAAAAAGAAGAATGGTAGTAATGTTCCAAGTTTTTAAACTTTTCTTCTCATCAGCTTACTCTTTTCTTTTTCTAATTTCATTTACTTTTGTCTTACTCTTTCAGAGCAGTCCAAGGCCATGCTGACAGAACTGTGTCTGGCCTCAGACGAGTTTGACCATTTTGCCGCCCAAGCTCACAACAGCATCACCTTCTGTCTGAAGGAGCTACGGGTGAGTTAGAGGAGAAAGAGGGGGAGGGGGGGGGGGGGTGATGGAGAAAAAGTATAGGAGGATTAGTCAAGTGGTGGTAGTAGTAGTTCAGGGAATTGATCAGAGAAGTCCTATGAGGGCAGCTAAACGTATGCTGTGGTTTATCTTTTTTTCTTTTTTTTATTACTCATCAGGCGTGTTAAATTATTCATTGTCATCTTTCCTGCAGGGTTTGTTAGTGTTTGCAGAGTCTACAGGTCTCCCTATTTCTATATACTTTGATGAGCCGGGCAGGTGAGCAAATTCACTTACAGCTGATGATAATTGATCACTTGTTTCATCCCTTATATTGACATTTCGTGTGTGTGTCAGTCCTGTGGTGCTTTCAGTAACAGACAATGTCCTGGAGGGAAACTTTGTGCTGGCCACGCTCTCTGACGATGCCAGCCTCCGTAAAAACAACACTGAACGGTAATAAAACAAAGAAAACTGAATGGGGTAGGAAAAACATTCGGCCCAGAAGTTGTCAATGAGTCTTAGAAAATGCTAATAGCAAAACCAAATACATTTTAAACTATTTTGCTGTTTATCCAAATGGCTTCTTCGGCTCAGTGTGAGGCAGGAAATCCTCAGCATTTATCTGGTAGATATACCACGCTCCCTGGTGGACAAGAAGAAAACTGAATACAACTGTTTAGAAGCTGCCATGTTGGGGATCTTTTGAGTAGAGTGCAGTTGTGCGCGGTGGAGATTTTAACTATTTGTTAAACTTGCAGTTTAGTTTATGGTCTGTTGGTTTGCCTCAAAATACTATCAATATCAATATTGACAGTGACTTTTTGGCCGTTAAAAATGTATAATTTAAAGAGATCATAGAGTGCAGCATGTGTGAGACATGGGATATTAGTGGGGCTGACATTTGAACATTGCCAAAATACCTAACATGTCAGGAAGGCATGATGCTGCATGTTCAAGTCTGCCCTTCAACAGTCTACAGTCAGAGCTACACCTCTTTCAAACCATCGATCATCTGTGTCTATTCACATCAGCTGATCACAGCAGCAAAAAAGGAACGACACATACAAATTTGAAACCAACTGTATCTTAATATAATAAATTAACAGGACAAATGGTGAAGATTCCCTGCCTTATATCAGAAGTAAAAATCCACTCAGATTAACAGGGTTACCTCTTTATTTGTCATTTTCATTTTCAGTATCATACTGTTTGGGTAAAGAGTTACACTGTTATCATGGCAAAATGTTTATATTATATTTGGAAAAGGGAGTGAACGCAGCTGCATCATTATTGGGAAACTTGTTCATTATAGTTGCCTTTTTCTTTTTTTGCATTAGGAAAAAAATATATAAGTGGCACAATGTGAGTTCTTCTTCAGTGTTCATATCAAATTTCTGACTTCCTCTCCTCAGTGTACGCACATCGCCGCCGCCGCCGCCGCCCCCTCCTGATGACTTCATGAATGATGACATGGACTCCTACCTCATTGCCATGGATACCAGCATTGCACCAGGCCCCTCTACTTCACGTCCACCCACAACCCCATTAGCTGATTCCACGTGCTCAAAACAGCCTGCTGCAGCTAATCATAGGACGAGGCTACATAGTGAAGTGGAGGAGGAAGATGAAACGTCTGATACAGATAAACCGCCTAACAAGAAGGTCAGATTTAGCTTTGGCAGGACTGGAAGTCACATGATTCAGGGGTGGGGATTTTTTTCCTAAAACAAAGATCAAATTTAAAAGGTTCAGCTAGAAGAACATATATCTGAAAATGGATTACAAGATGAAGTGTCTAATTGCACGTCATTGTGGCATTCATTTGGCAGAATGACAAATGGCATAATACCACAATTATGAAAGTTTGCAACTACATAAAACAAGTATGAATCTCTCCTACCTTAACTCACTTTCAAACCATCAACAATGAATTGCAACAGTCATCATCTAATCCAGGTCGTCATACACACTGTAACACTGAGAGACAGATGAGACTGCCTTGAATTTCTGCAGCAAAACATTGTGTTATTTAAACACAGAATACCACAGATAACTATGTTATCCTCTGTGCTGGGTTTTTAAGCCCACTGCACACTGCAAGATGTTCATAATCTGAGAACTACTATACTGCACACATAACAAGTTTTTTTTTCTTTTCTAGTTATTATTATGTTGATGTCAGGGTGCACAAACTTCACAGCTGATGTCAAAATAGGTGTATTAATTACAAGATTATTCTCCTCTCAGATCGAACATGCTGCAATCCGATCTTGTTTTTGGCTACAATAAAATAAACCATGTTTAGACTTTCTAACAAACATATGGGTTTTAAACATGAGTCTAAGTAATAATTAGCTGGGTGTTACCAGCAGAAACTACTTTTGTTTTACACTAGAATCAAAAATTCTTATAATTTTTCTTTTAATCCTCTTGCAGTTCTGTTCGTTGTTCTTTGGATCGGTGCTTCCCCCATCTTCTCAGATGAGCACTCAGCCACTTACGAAACAAGAAGTGCTCGCCAGTGACAGTGAGGATGACACGCCAGGAGACTGACAGCGGACTGATAGATGCCATGAGAAAGACAAACTCACCTGAAAGTGGGTCTATGTGTGTGTGCACTTATTAAAACTTTTACACCACGCCATCTGGAGTATTTGAAGACACAAAAACGGACACCGTAAACCCTGATTTTCAAACCTTACCAGATTGTACAAGTGTTGTACTGTGAATTTTTTTATTTATTTTTTTTTTTTAATCTGGGCAGGGTCCACAGTACAGAACAGCATGGCCACTGCTGCATACTCAACTTTTTATTTGGACTATAATGTGAATATTGGGATTATGTGAGACTGGATATGAAGCGTTTCCTGTTTGTTTTTGTTGAAAGTCTTCAGTTGTGATCAAGATGCAGTGAAAAAAAAAGTTCCTCGAAATAAAACAAACATATTTTTCAAATTTTTCAACATTTCTTATTTATTTACATATTAAATGTTTCAAGTATAAAAAGATTTACGCTGAGAGCATTTCTGCGCCCCAAACTGCTGTCTCAACAGATGGGTTCTTGAGGGATGAGGTCTTGAGTATGACAGTTATAATAAAAGCTTTTAATAATGTGCAGCAACTAACATTTTGACACACAATATGTCCTCGTCAGTGAGATAGCAACTAATCAAACTTTAAACTATAACTGTGTGCTCCAGTCCTCTTCTTCCTGCCCTATAATAAAGAAATGTGTGTCAAAAGTAAGATTCAGCATAAGAAGCAAGAATGATGTCTAAGTGTCTGTGAGCCAGTCTTTGCAGGCTGAGGAGCATCAGTGCTGTCTTTCTCTCTTTGCGCTTGGAAACTTTTCCCTCTCGTCTGCGGTTTCCTTCCTCTCTCGCTCCCTCTCCTTCTCCAGTTCCTTCTCTCTCTTCTTCCTGAGTCTCTCCTCCTCTTTCTCCTCTCTTTCTTGTTCCCTCCGCTTCCTCCTCCTCTCCCTGGAGCTCAGCTTCTCCTCCACTTCTTCTCGACTGGTTTCCCTGTCCCTGTTTGGTCACTGAAGTCCTGAATCAAGATCTTAGGGACTTGCATTTTGGGTGTCACCTTTGCTTTGGCTTTTTTAGGTTGCTCTCCTCTCAGTCTGCGGAAGAGACCAAAACGCTTTGGGGGGTTGTGCCCCATCTCCTGTTGCGCTGCAGTTGCCTCAGTCACTTCTGTGGACGGTGGCGAGGTGACTTCTAGAGACTCAACGGGGGCAGTTGAGGTTGGGTTTAGAGCTTCAGGGGTTGATTGAGATTCAATATTTTGGACTTGGTCTGGCTGACTGGGGATAGATTGGTTAGTTTTCTGTGGGGAGGTGAAGAGATCTTCAGAAAGCCTGCGTGCTAATCTGTGGGAACTGGACGACTTGCGGACACAAACATCACCAGAAGAGCGGCTGCCTGCCATGCCTAGAAGCTTGTCTCACACCACTGTCCACTGGGCTCAGTCTGCTCTTTTGCAAGGTGAGAATCATCTTTGCTTTGGACCTGTTCTGTTGGTTGAGAAGAAATGAATACACAGTCCTCTCCTGCTGTGTCCTTCTTGAAGATCTATGCTTTTTTCCTCCTCCACAGGACCCATGGTGACCTGG